>NC_051063.1:189978840-189994181 GCF_004664715.2 Peromyscus leucopus | reverse complement strand
CATAGCATCTAAAATGTATTAATTGTTTCTGCGCTTTCTGAAAACATGATACATGATTTCATCAATACAGTTAAATAGAAAAAAAAGAATGATTCTTTGGTTTAATTTTAAATAAAGGTAATAAGCATTAGGAAATGAAACGTGTCTGTTTAGCAATGCCCTTCATTTACATACTCAACAACAAAATACAGATATTGCAAATCTCCTTCAACACACTTAGTTGTCAATAAATGTGCTGAAGATGAACTAATCATATTTTGTTTCCCTATCAGATGAAGGTAAATATGTGAAGAGAGCAAAGGAGCAGTCTGCAAACACAGAGCAGAACCAGTGCATTGACAAAGCTGTAATTTTTATGACCTCTGAGGAACACCTGGGGATGGCTCTGTCCCTATTGGCCTTGGACTTCTCATATGTACGTTCTTGGGGTCTTTGTGATGCACCATGACACTACCATTGTGAAAGCCAATGACCACACTTTCAACTAAACTTTGCTCATATCACTTATTTTTTGCCTGTGCTCCTCTCCTTGCTTTTCATTAGCCATCCCAACTCAGATGAATCCTGTAGAAATTCACTTTGGAGAAATATTCACTGCACCTGTTTTCATTGTGTAGACCAAAATATTTACTAGGCTTCTTGCTTTCAAATCACAGCCCCTAGTAAAAGTTTGAGGTACTAACTGATTTCAGCGGTGTCTAACTACATCATTTCCATATGTACCCTCATTCAAATTATTTTCTGTGCAATCTTTCTGGAAGTTTCTCCTCCCTCTATTGGCAATGATGCACACTGAGAGCTTGGTCACATTATCATTGTGTGTGACAGGGGTTCATTTACTATAATCTACTGTGTCTTGACATACCATGATTCCCTTGCCTTAAAAACCTTAGGCCATTCCTGCCAGCATTCCTTGTAAGATGACTGAAGATTTTCTCCTCTACTTTGTTCCCCCAGAACCAACCCCTTAGCCTCAACCCCATCTCTGCAAGTGAACTTCTTCTGCATCCATCCCTGCCCCTGTCCCACCTCTTGTGGATACCAATGATCTTCTCTTCCTACTCTCTCTCCCCATAGTCTTTGCTTTAACACAGCCCCACAAACCCAGCAAGCACTCCCTGCTGCCAAGAATACTATTCCTGTCAAGAAAAAAAAAACTAGGCTAAGTGTAGATCATTACTTCACCTGATATCCCTCCAACCAAACGTTCAGTTTCATCCCTGGTTCTTTAGCAGATCTTTCATGGTGCCCTCTCTTTACTTTGTACTCTTATACCAAGGAGACTAAATGAGTATATCCTGGTGGAACACTCTGCTCTCCCTTTCCTTTGAACCACTTGCCTACTCCTATTCCTAAGGGTCATGTTATAATTGTCAGAAACACATTTTACCTGGAGCATCCAGTGTCCACAAAAAGCTGGCCACCAGAAAAATTTCTACCAGGCAACACATATACATCATACTAGTCTAAATGCCAGAGAAGAAAGAGAAACCATGACACAAAACATCCATCCATTAAAAAAAACAACAACAGATATCAGCACCTAGAACTGTACTCTTCCTAATCCTAGATGTCTAATCATCCACATAAAAATAAAGAGAAAACCAACAAGGACATTGTGTCTCCACTAGTGCCCAGTAACTCTATCACTGCAGTCTCTAAATATTTCAACATAGCCAAAGCCCAATAGCATGACCTGAAAATAGCCTTTAGGAATATGATGAAGGTTCTTAAAGATGAACTTAATAAATTCTTTATAGAAATCTAGGAAATGAATGGGCAGGAATCAGAAAATGGATGACACAGAGACCTAGGGTAGAACCAAATACAACTGACTAAAACAAAATAAAAAATAAGTGAAATGATTCTTAATTCTTTTGCTATACTCATAGATCACTGACTAGTCCAATCAACACCAAAGAGGCTGACTCTGGCAGCTGATGGAAGCAGATGTAGAGACTGATGGAAGCAGATGTAGAGTCTCAATGCAAAATATTCAGTGGCACACCAGAAATACTGCAGAAGAGGAGGAGGAAGGATCATAGGAGGCAGAGGGATCCAGGATTCAAGGAGAACATGGTCCAGAGAACCAACAATGAATGACCCACAGGGCCTCAAAGAGATTGATGTGGCAATCACAGAGCCTGCATATGTCTGTGCTAGGTCCTCTGGACATACTGTGGTTGTTTAGCTTGGGGTGTTTTGGGGACTCCTAACAGTGGAAGATGGGTATTTCTGAATCCTTTGCCTGCTCTTGACATGCTTTTCATCTTACTTGGTTGCCTCATCTGCCGTTGATATGAGAATTTGTGCCTACTTTTAATGCATCTTATTAGGCTATGTTTGCTTGACCTCTCTTGGAGGCCTGTTCTTTTACGAAGGGAAAATGAGAAGCAATGGATCTATTGGAGAGAGAGAATGTGTTTGATGGGAGGGACTGGAAGGAGTGGAGAGAGGGGATGCTCCAGTCAGGATGTAGTGTTGGTGACAGTACTAATAATTAAAATAAGAAATCCAAGAAAACAAACAAACAGGGGAAGAAAATGAAACAAACACTACAAGACCTAAAAACGGAAATGGAATCAATAATAAAAAAAATGATCCAAACTGAAAGCATTCTGGGAATCAAAAATTTAGGAATTCAAACAGGAAAGATAGAGCCTATCTTCATCATCAGAATGTACAATTACAAATCAATTTTCCAGTTTTTCAGTAGATAATCACCTTCATTTGGCTAAACAACAACAAAATCAGAATAGATGAAATAATCATAAATAATAAAATAACTTTTGGAAGTTTCACCGTTCCTGATTTCAAGTTGTACTAAAAAGGTAGGGTAATAAAATCAACATCATATTGGCAAAAAAGACACAGGTTGAAAAATGAAGTAGAATTGAAGTCTTAGATATAAACTCATACACCTGTGGACACCTGATTTTGATAAAGAAGGCAGAAATACAGTCGAAAAAAATATGGCATCTTCACACATAACTGGATGTCTGCATACAGAAAAGAAACCCAAATAGATTTATACCGATCACCCAGCAGAAAGCTCAAGTCCAAATTTATGAAAGGCCTCAACAAAACCCAGATACACTGAATCTGGCAGACAAGAAAAATGGGTGTTATCCTTGAACTCATTAGAATGGGAGAATAATTTCTGAAAAGAACACCCTCTCATTGGCTCTTAGCCCAGCTACCTTACTTCCTTGTCACTGCCTCTCTGTACAGACCTCCATGTCTCTATCATTGGCACTGGGATTGAAGGCATGTTCCCTAGTATGGCCTTGAACACACAGAGACCCTGCCTGCCAAGTGATTGAATTAAGGACATGTGCTACCACTGCCTGACTCTTGTGTTTACTTAAAATGGCTTGCTATTTCCTCTGATCTGCAGGCAAACTTTATTTATTAACATACAAATAAAATAGGTCCACATTTCAGCACAAATAAAATATCACCACATTTCCCCTCTTTTCTAATAAAAATAAAAAATAATAAAAAAGTTATAACTAATATAAGAAAAACTATATATAATAAGAACAATAACTATATACAATATAGACAAGCAATAAATACATCAACAATGTCTAGTCCATTTGCATTTAACAAACATAGAGAAAATATTCCATTATCTATCCTATTTTGGTAAGTCCAAAATGTACCTGATTAACTATCTTTCCTAACATATATTACCAAGATAAAAGTATCTTATAATTTCTTTGAATATATACACTTTATACTTTCTAGGTGAGTTTATTTTCTGAAATTTCTTAACAAGTAAAGCTATAACAACTGTCTAATCTTCAACTCCCTCAGAGACATAAGAAGGAAATGATATTACCTAGTAAAATAGGAAGTGCAAACCAGAGATTTCCAAAAAAAAAAAAAAAAAAAAAAAAAAACATAAGTTGACAGAAACAGCCAGTTGCCTGGACAGTCACCTGAGGTTTCTCTGCACATTGGGGCATCATCTCCTATTCAGCCTACAGGCTTAGCATATCTGACAGACTCATTTGTGAAGTAGGATGCACACAAGGCCTACAACTCTACCTCACATTCAGTGAGAGTATTTCATGTACCAAATAAACTTTAATTCCACCAGTGTCCTGTCATGATTGACAATTTTAAATTCTGGAAATTGCTGGTGTTTTTGGAATTAGGCTGCCTATTCTTCTCAGCTTGTTGGTGGCTTCATCTCCTTTATTAAATGCCAGTCTACCATTGAGAGGTTAGATTCCATAAGTCTAGTTACTCTTTCAAGAACAACTGTTTCAGCTACTGTTTCACTGCCCACCAGAAGCCATCAGTCCACATCCTGTTCAGCTGCCTTTGAAGAAAGGGACACTGAACCATTTCCAGATTGCAAAGCCACTTCAGGGGTAGTGCCATACTGCCCTGGCCTCAGGTGACACTTCTTGCCAAAGCTTCAACCACACATGTCTTGACAAGCATCTGTAGTTCTTTGTGTTGTGTTCCATTTGTCCATTTTGGATAGCATACTGTCAGCAATTGATGTGAGCATACTATGTTACCCAGTGGCTAATTTTTGCCACAATGAAATTTAACTCCAAGTGCATATTCTTCAATGCCCATATCTTCTCTGAAGTAGATTGGTGCTGCCAGGAGCTGACATGTCTCATACTTAAAAGAAAAGAATCTAAGTTATTAAAACTTTTTGAATGCCATATTCTGTAGATCTCTGGAGGGTTTGAAGATGACCTATCTAAAATATATCTCTGCTTGACTTTGAAAACATACCTAATAAGACTACAAGTTTGATTATAATATCCAACTACTAACTTTCATTTCTTTATAATAATATTCAAGGATTAGCAAATTGCATTACATTGTTAAATGAACTGTATAGGTATAATATCCTGAACAAGATTAGAAATATATGTACATAATTTTCTACCAATATCAATCTCAATACATATAATTTGTATATAATATATAAAAATCCAATCCAATGTATTTAAAACTAGTAGTTGTCTTTTAAAAGTAAATTCAATAATCTGTCTTTTAATCTATAATGTCTTTTTTCTTTTCATAGTAGATTCAATAATCTACCCTTTATTTTATTATTTCTACATCTCTTTTTTCCAGAGTAGATTCAATAAATTACTTCTTTTCTATATCATCTTTTTCTTTTCTTGTCTTTTTTTTCAAATAAGAACCTTAAATCTAATCTCCTTTATTTAGCCCTTTTCATGACCATTAACAACAACAACAACAACAACAACTTGTATGAAACCCTCCTAAACAATGACAACTATCCCAAACCAGAAACCCATTGAAAGACTAAAAACTACCTCCCCCAACCCACCACTCGGAATGTGGGCATTGTGTTCTTAAAATTGCATCCTGCTGTTTGTGGGCAAAGGCATCTCTAGGAGATCCTAAAAAGAAATTTTTGTGGTTAATTTTCAAGTTCCAGGAGAGGTAGTTGTATAATTTGTTGTCCAGTCTCTGCACAATGCCAAAGTGCAGGGCTTATTTCATGTCCTTGTTCAAGTAGTCTCTGAGGCTGGAACATCTCAGCTAGCCATCTTGAAATTGTTCTGAGTAGTTTTTTTGTCCAAAGCTGATCTTTGAGTGATGTTTGTCAGGTTAGTGGTATTATTATTATCCTTGTGGGATAATAGTTGTGGAGCCCCATCATCTTTCTGGAGACTTCAAATTCTCTGTTAGGCTTGGTTATGATTCCCTGCAGAAAACTGATAGAGACTAGAACACAAAAACATGTATAGACAGCTAAATTAAGCCTTTTTCACTAGAATTAATTAGTACTCTATATGGCCATTAATATCAATACAAAAGTTATTTATATGTACATAAATCTTATAAATTTTGATATAAAATTCATACCTTAAGAAAAGTTTAAAGAATCAAAATAGAATCAAAGAATTGAGAATAGTGGCAGTAGAATAGTCCCTTAATGTTTTTGTTTTCTTCTCTCCCATATCAGAAGATGGCTCTTTCTTCTGACTTGATATAAAGATTTTGCATTTCTTTTTAACAACATGCTTGGGTTTAGAGAAGGAGAGAGCCATTTTCCAACTCTAAAACCAGCCTTAAATTTTAATTGAGCAACAAAAAGACCATTTGTGTTAAGTTTCTATAGAGAAGAGCAGAAACAAACATTTAGGAAGACTTATGAGATTTTATATGTGATATACCTAGGCATATCTACTCATTTTCTTGGGACATTTTTTCCAGATAATTTGTCCTTTTTCTTTAGATGTTTCATTTATCCAGTGTTCTTCTGATTCCTTAGCCTTCATTCTCCTGAAAGACAGAAACAAAAACCCTTCCCCAAGCCTAACTTTGAGAAGGTTCCCTTTGAGCAAGTTATATCTGATTAAATGAAAAACATTTGTTAGGGATATGTTAGTTAAAATTGGATGGTTATGCTGGTTGATGAACAATTAGCTCTTCTAATTAAGAGATCTCTCTTGTTAAAATCGAACATTTATCAATTTTGATGGAATCCACAGCTTATCATCTCCTGTAGAAATAAAAGCAAAACCATGTCCCCAATGTAATACATATCTTGGTTTCCATTCTGAAGTCAGCACATTTTTATAGTATATAGACTGATTTAATTCAGTATTTTTCCCTATTATTCAGTATCTCTGCACAGCTGTTGTTCCTTTCTCATTAGCACTGAGAAAATTCAAAGTTAATAGAGCATTATGTAAACTATTTCTGGGGTTTTTGTTACCCCTTTCTGTTTATTTAGCATATCCTTTAGAGTTCTATTTGATCTTTCTGTGACTGCTTGTTCTGTAAAATTATGTGGTGTACCTGTAATATGCTTTATCTTGTAATAAGCAAAAAAATGTTACATTTTGCCAAAGACATATGCTGAAGCATTGTCAGTTTTAATTTGTGCAGGTATACCCATGACAGCCATAACTTCTAGCAAATGCGTGATTACAGAATCAGCTTTTTCAGAACTCAAAGCAGATGTCCTTTAAAGTCCTGGATAATTATCAATAGTGTGGTGTACTTATCTCAGTTTTCCAAATTCTGCAAAGTAAAACACATCCATCTGCCAGATTTCATTCTTCAGAATACCATTTGGTTTGCATCCTGCTGGTAGCAGAGTCTGATTATAAAAAGAACAAGCAGGACATTCCCATACAATTTCCTTGGCTTGTTGCCAGGTTATAAAAAATCCTTTTTTAAATATTTACTATTGATATAATGTTTTTTTTCTGAAAATCTAAGGCCTCCAGCACAATTACTATCAAGAGTTTATCAATCTTATTATTACTGTGTGCTAGAGGGCTTCATAGTCTCATATGGGATTGGATGTTATTATTACCAACTATTAGGATATAAAGAAATGAAAGTTAGTAGTTAGACATTACTATGGTACTTATAGTCACATTAGTATGTTTTCAAGGCTGAGCAGAGATGTATTTTAGGTAGATAGGTCATCTTCAAACCCTTCAGAAATCTACAGAATATGGCATTCAAAATGTTTTAATAACTTAGATTTTTTTCTATTTTTTATGATTATGAGACATGTGGGCTCCTGGAAGCACCATCTAATTCAAAGAAGATATAAGCATTGAAGAAACTGCACATGGAGTTAACTTTTGTTGTGGCAAAAGTTAACTACTAGGCAACAAAGTGCCCTCATATTGACTGCTGACAGTATGCTATCTAAAATGGACAGACAGGACACAAGACAAGTGCTGTTATGGCTTTAGCAACAGGCATCCTGTGAGTCCAGGACAATATGGCACCATTGCTGAAGTGGCCTTTGCAATCTGGAAAAGGTACAGTGCCCCTGTACAGTTATTCTTGAAAGAGTAACTGGGCTAACAGAGTCTAACCTCTCAATGGTAGACTGTCATTTAATAAAAGAAATGAAGCCACCCACAAGCTGAGAAGAATGGGAAGTGGTGAAGAATGGGATGCCAAGATGAAGCCACCCATAAACCAAAAAGAATGGACAGTGGAATTCCGAAAAATGCCAACAATTTCCAAAATTTAAAACTCTGAATCATGACAGTATGTTGGTGGAATTCATGTTTATCTGATACATGGACTACTGGCACTGAATGTGAGGTCAAGCTGTAGGCCTTGTGTACATCCTACTTCACAAATGAGTCTGTCAGATATGCTAAGCCGATAGGCTGAAGATGATGACGCAATGTGTGGAGAAACCTTCAATGACTGTCTAGAATGTTTCTGTCAACTCTTTTTTTTTTGGAAGTCACTTGTTTGCACTTCCTGTTTTACTAGGTAATTTCCTCAGTGGGTCTCTGAGGGAGTTGAAGATTTCTCATACATTTCTTCTAAAACAATGTTCAGTATATGGACTGCTTTCTCAAGGATTTTAAAATGGCTTGTTGAAAAACAATTTGTAGTTGGAGGCTGTCCCTTTGCCCAAATTCGTAACAGCTTCTCTGTGGCATAATTCAGACAAAGTTTTCTGTTGTAGCAAACTTCCATTTTGCTATACAAAAAGCTTCATTTCAGGATGAAGGTGAAATTCCTGTTGAACTACTGTAAAGATCTTAGAAAATATTTCTTCCTCAGCTACTAGGGAAAATAAGATATTTTCTAAAGGAGCCAAAAACTGTGAAGCTCTGAGTTTTGTATTCTTAGAATTTTTCCTTGGAACTAATATTCAACAAACTGAGAGGATTTTCCTCCTTCTTACTCCTTCTTATTTATTTAAAAGCTGTATTTTAAGTTTACTATGAACATCTTTTCAAGCTGAAAACTTTTTCTGGGCAATGTTGCCATCTTTAGTGGAAAAACTACCTTTCCAAGAATACATTTATCTTATATCAGCCTGTTGTTACAAGCTACCTTATGGACTTCATTTCCATAGCTTATAACAACCATTTTTAATAAATATTTTTATTTTATAATTAATTTAATTTTACATATCAGCCATGGATTCCTCTGTCCTCCCTCCTTCCACCCCTCAGCTTTCCCTCCCAATTTCCTCCCCATTCCCACCTCCTCCAAGGCAAGGTCTCCCCTGGGGAGTCAGCCCAGCTTGGTAGATTCAGTTGAGGCAGATCCAGTCCCCTCCTCCCTGCACCAAGGCTGAGCACAGTGTCTCAGCATAGGCCCTAGGTTCCAAAAAGCCATTTCATGCACCAAGGACAGGTGCAGGTCCCACTGCCTCAGGGCCTTCTAAACAGCAAAAGCTCATCAACTGTCTCACTTATTCAGAGGTCCTGGTCCAGTTCCATGGGGGCTCCTCAGCTATTGGTGCACAGTTCATGTGTTTCCACTAGTTTGTCTATTTGTCCCTGTGCTTTTTCCAACCATGGTCTCAATATCTCTTGATCATATAACCCCTCCTTTCTCATACCAAATGAACTCTCATTCAGTGACTGATGGAAGCAGATGAAGAGATCCACAGCAGGGAGGATTTTTAAAGCTTGAAAGAAAGACAGAACTTAGGGAGGTTTTGCTCTCTTAAGAGGTTTGTTGTTTTCCCTTAGAGCTAATCACAGGTGATTTCCATACTAATATCTCCAGGTGATTTTAATTTTGTCCTTCTGAGAGAGTTCTGAAAGGCTTTAGTTTTTAAGTTTTAAAGAGAGCTTTTACTTTGAGAAAGATTAAGTCTTTTTAAGAGAGAGTTTACCATTTTTTTTTCAAGAAAAGCTTATAGTTTAAGAAAAAGATTTTTTCCCAAGAGAGAGAAAAAACAGCTTTCCCCAAAACTTCTAAACTTTAACTTTTTGGCTTCTAACACCCCCATTTTTGCCTTGGGGAGAAATCTCTTTCTCCTGATGCTTGAACTTAGTATTTCACCTGTCCTCAGGCCAAAAGCTTCCATATAAGACTTTTTTTCTGCCCAATAAGCTCAAAGAAAACCTTTTTTTCTACATGTAAATGTCAAAGAAATTTTTTTTCCCAGTTTGTATTCATGGCCCCCAAAGTTAGAAAATTGAAGAGTTTTTCTGTCTAGTTGCCTAACTTATCTTAATTAATGTTTTACACGATCTTATACTTCTAAGTATTTCCTACACTATATTACTGAACTGTGTCTTATACTTATTTTTCACAGGTAGAAATTGAGAGAGAGAGAGAGAGAGAGAGAGAGAGAGAGAGAGAGAGAGAGAGAGAGAAGATAGAAATCTTGATAGAGATTTTTGCTTTGCAGCATTGGACATCCTTCCAGTCCATTTTCTCCCTTTCTCTCAAGGATAAAACCTCCTCCCCTATTCAATATATATATATATATATATATATATATATATATATATATATATATTCAATATATATATAAACACTGGATATGTCCCCTTTACCACTGGCAGCACCTAACTCAACACTTTCACTAAAAACTCTGTATAAAACTATTATTATTTTCCTTTGTCTTAAGTCCCTATTTTTTGTCTTTAGTCCCTCTTCATTTATCTTTAGTCCCTGTTCATCCTGTTCATGGTGCCATTCTTCAGGGCAGCTACCCAACAACACCAAAATTCCACAAAGTTTTCTTGAGTGAGAGCAGCAAGAAATATTAGATAGAAGGATTTAGAGTGTGGAGATGAACATATAAATACAGGATAGCAGATAGCCATGAGAGGTCCTTCAACCTATTCCAATGGACCCTGACTGTCTCTACCCTAAGGTATTTATGGAAATGCCAAGGAGAGAGCAAAAGACCTCTCCTCAGCACAGCCAAGTGCAGACCACCTCAGAAACCTGCTCTCTGGCCAATGGTCTAATCATTCTCTCTATGCAGACCTGCTGGGTAAATCCACTAAGAACCTGAAAATGGGCACCCACAGATAGCATCTTCAATAAATAGTACTTACTGGTAAAACTGATGTCTACAAGTAGAAGAATGCAAATAGATCCATCTTCATCACCTTTCACAAAATGTAGTACAAATGGATTAAAGACTTGATAATAACTCCAAATACACTAAGCCTCACAGAGGAGAAAGTGGTTATAGCTTTGAACTCATTGGCATAGGAGATGACTTTTTTGAACAGAGTAATAATATGGCAGTCACTAAGATGAATAATTCATAAATGGGACCTTAGGACAGATAAAAGTTTCTCTAAGGTAAATAGCAATGTTATTTATACAAAACAACAGCTAACAGAACAGGGAGAAGATTTTTTTTCAACTCCACATCTGACAGAAGCTAATATCCAAAATATAGAAAGAAGTCAAGAAGAATCCCTGCTAACCAATAGGCTATACCTTCCTGAAATCCAGGTAGATTATATGCAGAACTTCCTTTCTCCCTCTTTCCCTCAGTTCTAACCCCCAAATCTCAACATCAGCTTTGGAGCAAAACTCCCGTGGCAGCCTTCACAACCCCGCCGTTCCCATTTCCTGTGGAACTTACAGATCTTTCCATTTGAAACTTCCCCTCACCACCCATTGCTGTATCACAGCACCCAACTCCATCAGGCACATATTGCTTTCCCACAGGCCACTCCTTCCAGAAAACAAATAAGGCTTCCCATAAACCCTTTCTCTCCCTCTGTTCCCAAGATCAAATTCCCCCATATCATCCATAGCTCTGCAGCAGAACACCCCTGGCAGCCTGCTCACTGACCTGAAAAACACAACACAAACCAGCCAGGACAATATGTCTCCAATGGTGCCCCAATAGTGTCCAACAATACTAAGGCAGAACCTGAATCTTCCAATAAAGATGAAGCCGCAAAATAGGATCTTAAAT
This sequence comes from Peromyscus leucopus, assembly GCF_004664715.2. Taxonomy (NCBI): domain Eukaryota; kingdom Metazoa; phylum Chordata; class Mammalia; order Rodentia; family Cricetidae; genus Peromyscus; species Peromyscus leucopus. Next base: position 189,982,492 of record NC_051063.1, on the reverse strand, counting down.
TTGCCTTTATGAATGTTATGGAAGATCTTAAAGATGACGTTGCTAAATCCTTTAAAGAAATGCAACAAAAGGATGGCTAAGAACCAGAAGCTGAATGAATCAGAGAAATAGGGTAGAACCAAATACAACTGACTAAAATAAAAATCAATGGATTGATTTCTAATATTCTGCAATGCTCATAGATCAGTGTCTAGCCCAATAAGTACCAAAGAGGCTTCCTCTGGCAGCTGTCATAAGCAGATGCAGAGAGGAGAGCCACATACAAACATTTAGTGGAGCAGAAGGAACCCTGGAGAAGAGGAGGAGGGAGGATTATAGGAAGCAGAGTGCTCAAGGAAACTAGGAGAACATGTCCCAAAGAATCATGTAGGCAGGGCTTAGAGCAGCTCACAGAAACTTAAGTGGAAATCATGGAGCCTACATGGATCAATGCTAGGTCCTCTGCATACTTGCAGTATTTGCTTAGCTTGGGATGTTTGTGGGACTCCTAACAGTGGGAAATGGGTAGCTCTGACTCACTTCTCTGCTCTTGAGACACTTTTTGTCCTATTGGGCTGCCCCATCCAGCCTTGAAATAAGGGCTATTGCCTAGTTTTATTGCCACTTTTTTAATGTTGTGTTTATTGGACTTCCGGGGGGGGGCTGCTCTTTTATGACAGGAAAAGGAGAAGCAATGGATCTTTTGGAGATAAGAGGTGTATGGGGGGATGGGACAGGAAGGATTGGATGGAGAGGAAGCTATGGTCAGGATGTATTATGCATGAGACTAATAAGTAAAAAAGAAACACAGGAAAACACAGACAGGGGAAGGAAATGCATAAAACAATTCAAGACTTAAAAATGGAAATGTAATACATAATTAAAAAGGACTCAAAGTGAAATATTTCTGAAAATCAAAATATTAGGAATAGGGCCAACCTTCCCCATCAGAATGACACATTCCAACTTAATGTTTCATAGATCTTCAGAGCAAAACATTCAGCTTCATAGGTATAAAAAAAAACAACAAAAACAAAATAGCTGAAATAATCTAGAATAATAAAAGAACTTTTGTACATGAGGCCATGGGATTATATAGCAGATGACAACTAGTACTTAACAGGTCAACCTACCAGATGAATAATTCTTAGTTGGGGAGCCCCACTTAGCAGAGCTATGAGTTACTGATTGTTAATGACCTCTTGCTCTTGTATGTAACTTTCTCATGTGCAACCACTATACCTCCCTAAAAAGAACAATGGTGAAGTTATTTCCACAGCCTATTGGTAGTGTGTTTTACTTATTTGGATACAAGTACTTCTGTGGATGCTCAAGAAGATGATGTCTGCTTAAGCTGTATAATTCTAAGAATACTAGAATATGTTTCATAACTGATATAGGAAAGTAATAGTATTTTCAGTAAGAAAGACAGCTAATTTTAGACTTCAGAACTTATCCAAAGCAAACTGGTTGCTCCCGGAGATGAATTCAAAAGGAAGAATTCCCAGGTCTTGTTTGTTGCTGAATCAAGTTCAAACTTGTGGAAACTTTGTTATACATAACTCTCTATAGTAGTTGACTTTTTGCACATAGTCTGAGCATCAGTTTCAGTTATGGCTCAAGATTCAGCCAACTGTTTACTTTCTGTCTTGGAGCCCTCACCTAATTAGAGCTACATGCATGGCCAAGCATTACTCTCTAGCTGGCCAATGTGAAATCCCTAGCCTAAGAGAAACTATGTGACTTATCTTGTGTTACAAGAATGAGTCAGGCCCTGAAAATATAAGATATACTTGTTCAGAGTTTGGCTGTAAGAGGAGTGGTGGTATAGAGAGACACAGCTGTGTAGAACTCTATAAGAGCTATGCAGAGATTGAGGGGTGTGTGTGTGTGTGTGTGTGTGTGTGTGAGAGAGAGAGAGAGAGAGAGAGAGAGAGAGAGAGAGAGAGAGAGAGAGAGAGATGAGTGAAGGATGTAGTTGAATGAACAGAGAAAAAAGTTAAGAGATGAAGAAGAAGCATTAGAGAAGAGTGAAAGAGTGACTGAGTGAGTAAAGAGTCAATGAATGATGTATAAGTATTGCATATGGGTGTGGAGAGGAAGCTGAGGAGATATGATGAGTAGCTAGCCAGGAGTGAGAGCAAGAGAGATTTCCAGAAAGAGATTCTGAGATGTGAGATGTATGTCTGTGTAAAGAGCTGGGCAGAGGTGAAAGTGTGTGTGTGTGTGTGTGTGTGTGTGTGTGTGTGTGTGTGTGTGTGTGTGTTTGTGTAGTGAGAGAGCAGGAGATATGTGAAGAGAGAGCTGGGTAGAAGATAAGTAGCTTTATAGAAGTGAGGAATTGTGTGCTTATATAGAAAAACATATATTTATATGTGTGAATAGAGAAGAGTGAATGAGTTGAGTGTGAGTAAATAGTGAGTGAGTGATCTAGTAGTGTGTGAAGTAATGTAGCAGGGTAGAGAGAAGACATGTGTGTGGAAGGGATATTTGGAGCTATATAAGAAAGAGATGTAACTGTGTATAGAAATATATGGCTGTGCAGGAAGGATATGGCTATATGGTGAAAGATGAATGTAAATGAAATGTGTAGCTGTGGCTGTGTGTGTATATGTAGTCATGTGGAGACAAGGAAAATGAAGTTGCATAGAAAAGAGATGTCATTGTGCAAAAGAGGTTTGCTGCTGTGTAGAGAATGTAATAATGTGGTGTGTATCTATGTGGAGCAAGAGGGATTTTCAGAGAAGACTTTTGAAAATGAAGTAATATAGAAAGCTTTGATCAGAAAGCATGTGCGTTTCCTTATTTACCTGTCAGATAGATAGAACAGTGTTACTTCTCTGCAATGGAGAGCAATACAGTTTGTTCAAACCCACCTCTCTGCTTCTTGTGGCCCACTCTATTATTTCTTCAGATAAACAGAGTTGTTGCCCATGTGGAAAATTTGGGCTAAACTTTCCTATCTTCACTTTAAGTTCAAGACCATTTGGGAAACTCCAAATCTGGAAAATATCATACTCTTCATGTAGTTTCTCTTTCTGGTTCATAGTCACTCTATCCCCCACAGGATTAGTGAAAAGGTCTTCCTCAGAAAGGAGTGCAGCTAAAAGTCAGGCAGCATTCTGTAATATATGTGCCCCTCTTGGAAGACTGGAAACATTCTGATTTTACCTTAAAAGTAACTTTATTGAAGGTGCCCAGGGGAGAAATTTCAATGAAAGCAAGTGGATAAATAAAGTTATCTTAATGTTCCTAGAATTTTGGTTCTCTAAGAAGAAATTACCAAACATGAACAAAGACAAGCATGCAGACACTAAACATAGATATGAACTACACACACACACACACACACACACACACACACACACACACACACACAGAGAGAGAGAGAGAGAGAGAGAGAGAGAGAGAGAATATACTAAGACTAACATCCATAAAAAATATATACATCATGCAGCAACATACTCATTTTCACACATGCACACACACAAACATGCCAAGACTCCCATATGAAAATAAAGACACACACAGAGAAACATGTACACCTTAAGGGACACACAGGAACGAAAATACAGAAAACACATAAACAAGTTCACACACATGTGCACCTTCACAGAAGAATACATACAAGGAGACGTACACAGAGATCAACATCCACACAGGCACATTGACT